>NW_021633750.1:0-34746 GCF_004799145.2 Neltuma alba
AATTTTTTCACTTGCAAATGTTTGAAATCGATTTAATTTCAGGTTTTTTCACAGTCAACCCTGCTCTATCATTTTTGTGTCGCAAAGGATTAACAAAGGAGCCGAATTTGATTTTAGAGCTTGAATTACCTTCTTTTAAACAATTTCATATGAATTTAAGGGGTAGAACATTTTTTTTAATTAATCATGATTCTAATATCACTCCACATACATTAGTTAATACGGAAAGGGGTTTTAATTGCAATAGAAATAAAATCATGAGGGTTTAATTACTGAATCACTTCCCAATGGTATGTTCCAGGTTCGTTCCTATAATGAAAATAAGATTCCAAATAATGAAAATATAGATTCTAAATGGTCATGTTTCCGGAAGAATTCGACATAGTTTTATACGGATACTACCGGGAGATAAAGTAAAAAGTTCCGAACACCCCAAAGTCATTGGAAAACTGGGTTGGCCGAATAATTGATTATTGACACCCTGGTTAAAGAAATATTTGGATATCCTCATAAGTATTTTTTAAAAGTATTTTTTTATAAATCGAGATAAATTCTTTCACATATTTATTTCACATACTGTAAAATTATTTTTAAAATCATGATTTGGTTTTTATCTAAACACTTTTTAAATTAACACGTGAAATCTTAAAAAATTACTTATAAATCTTACTATTTGTATAATCTCTGCAGTCACAATTGTCACATTACCCACGCCCTTCCGCTACTCCGATCCCGCGCCATCCACGAAGACGACAGGGTCTTCTCGCAGCCATTAATAAGGTTACGAAATCCATACAAATCGAAGTTGTAATTGAGACGAGTCAAGACTTAAGACACAGTATTCGTTTATTATTATGCCAGGGCAAGAATGGTACACAGAAAGGTAGCGTGACTATCCTTGTCTTTTGCGCCACCTTTACTACTCTGAGAATGGTAAATAATTGAATCCCTGATTGGAAAACTCAGAAAAAGCGACGAAAGCGAAGATTGCTTTACTTGCTTTGATGATCTTCGACAACTCCTCTCTCTTCTGTAAGAACTATGGAAAAAGGCTGTAGTCCACAAAAAATGGAAATATTTTTTTGCAGATAGATCTTTTTTCCTTCTCAGTAGAAAAAGGGTACGTACGACGCTCCCTCACTATCACAATCCCCTCTCTCTCACTGTGCAATACTGCGATGTGAATGATCTATTAGCTGCTTTGACTAATTGCAAGCTGTGAAATCATAACAAGGAATCAAGAAACCTTGAAATGGAAACTGTACCACTAAGAAAGTTCCAAATACCCCTCAAGCTTATGTTGTGTAAGATGTTCATGGAAGCGTGCTAATAATCCAATTTTAGCAAGTTATCTTTATAGACAGCAGGCCTCAAACCGTTCTTTGTCCATGCACAATCGCTTGTCATTTCTTAAATTCTAAGTGCCTCTTACTTGCTAATAAAAAGAAATGTCTGTAACGTTTCCTTTTCTTTTCTTTTTTTCCCTTTCTGATACTTCCTCTGGCTCTGTGGGAATATGAAGCCAAGAGGATTACGACATTAACAAAATTTTAAAGATCCCACGTTGCTTTTATCAAACAACCCAAAAAGCTTTTAGGGACATGAAGCTCGTTCTTTTTTCTTGCATCGGATTGAGAATTTCCAGTCAGCAGAACCTATTTTGCCGCCATAATATAAATTGTTAATCAAGTCAGGTGGAAGCTGAAGCTGCCCTCAACTTCTCATTATTAATAACCAAGTCAATGGCAGTCAAAGCCATGAGTCCACGATATGGAAAAAGGAGACGAAATTAGCTAGCATAATAAATGCCGAATTTAACTACTGCCTGACTTGGCTTTTTACCTCTCTGAGAGATGCACAAATCCTTTCGCTGTCCGTCTAGCCACTAATAATCAGCCTCAAAACTCCTAATAGAATACTGGTCAAGCGGTCCTTGATACTGATGGGATACTATCTATTTGTTTACCTTTCTTGAATCGTTCCTTTCACTTTTCTGCTGCAGTCTGCGCCCTCTTCTCTCTCTCTCTCTCTCTCTCTGTCTCAGACTCCACTATCTCTCTCTAAACTTGCAGGCTGCCACCGCATCCCAACAATTTATGTACCTATCTTCCCTCCAGACGCCATTAACACACAAACTCCACCTCTCCAGAACCCGATCTCTCTCTCTCTCGCGGCGGAGGAAGTTTCAGAAAACTGCCATTCGCATCTCACTTGACTTGCGTTTATTTTTTACCAGTTACTCTTGTTTTGGTTTAGATGGGGAATGAATGACTACCATGTGACATGATAGGCTCTCATGGTCATGGCTTCGCTTAATTTATATCAGCACTTCACCACAATCACCACCTTGCTTATTATAGTCCTGCATCACCTGTTCTCCAATTTTTTGTTTTAATCAGCCTCAGCCTTCGACTTCTCGTCGGGTAGGCTTTCTAAAGCCCAGGGTTGTGTCTCCAATATAATTGTCCGCTTCATGATTGTGCTTCTGGTTTGATATGGATTCAATTGGATATGTGCAGGATCTTCTTCTTGAGGAGAAAACCAGGCTAGGTTCGATGCCTCCTAGCTGCCACAACAAGTGCAACGCGTGCCATCCATGCATGGCGGTTCAAGTTCCAACCTTGCCCAGCCACGAGAAGCTCAAGCCGGGTCTAACCCGAAAGACTCCTCTGAGTTTCTCCGGTCCATCATACCCGGGTAACCGGTACTCTAATTACAAGCCACTGGGTTGGAAATGCCATTGTGGTGGCCATTTTTTCAACCCCTAGAAATTGTAGCTAAGGAACCATCTGTCCAGATTGAGATTTTTATTATTATCGTCTCGATTTGTCCCATGGAAAATTGGAAATTGCCTCTGTTCATTTAATCTCGCTGGTTAGCTTATTAATCTCGCGTTTGATTCGAGGATCCATGGGATTGGTTTAGGGCTTGCAGATATGCGTCACTATCTGGTGTCAGAATTATTTGTATACGTTGAAGTTCGATACACCTGTACAGAGTTTGTTACAGACTTGCATTTTTCGGATTTCTGACTCTACGGTGGCGTCTAAATTCCGAGCAAGCTTCGCATTTGCCTCCCTCTTGTGTGGCAGGGGTTAGGAGGGGATTTTTCACGATCTCTATGTATCCTCGAGAGATTGTGACTTGTGGATTGCCATACTTTTTCGAGTGAAATGACGCATCTCTATATATTTATTTTCTTCTTGTTTTTGCTATCTGCTGTCAAATCTCAATCTGATGGCGGTTCGCTTATCTTCTTGGAATCCACACGACCTGATCCCATACTTACATGCTCCTCCTGGATGAGTAATTTGGTTCTCTCTCCTGCTCTGAAATGTTTGGTTTGCGGCGGTTGTAAGTTTGCCTTGGGATCTAACGAGGTGACGTAAAACCGAGTTAGAGGCCATTCTGTTCCTTTGTTGGGAAGAGACCGGAAAGACTTGGAAGTCTTGAACCATATGAAACCGCAATAGTAAAAATTTATTGAGTGAGATTTTACTGATAATTGTTTTAGCAGTATTTTTCTGTTATGTACCGTTATGGGCATCGTTCTGCTTCTGTCTGGAAAGTGTGTGTGTAATAAAGGAACCTGGAGTTGCTAATAAATGGCGAGTTTGGAAAAGGAATTAGATTTTTGTAAGTAAAACAGAATGAAGACGACGGAATATATATCGATGTCTTGATTAAATCACCCAGAATTTGTATCAACATTTTCTCTGTGCTTGATGCGTAAAACAAATAATACTCGTGGCTAATAAAGGTGAATTGTAAGATCTCGGAATATAATTGAGGCTTATTCGGGAACTCATTATGCGAAAGAGAATCCAAAATGGATTTACCGACACCGGAGCAATAGTGCTGGATTTTTCAGCTGTAAGTACTCTTTTGTTTTGTTGAGTGGACAGGCAGAACTACTTTTTGAGATACACAATCGCTCTGAGATGGTATATGAGGTGCTGAGCTAACGTTCAAAGGCAGAAGGTTTGTAACAATGAAAGGCAAACGTTAGTTGACGGAGTAAATAAAAGCCAATCCCAAAAGCTTACGAGATTTTTTTTAACAATTTGCAAGTTATCTTGATTTATATCGATTTTCTTATACATATAATTTGACACACACTCACAAAAATTATAACTTAGATTTTACTCAATTAACGTAATTATATGAAACAGATTAGGATTTAGTCTTCAAAGCAAGTTGAATTATGCTAGTTGAGCCCAATCATACAACATGCTTTTGTATTACATCCTGAACTTTGCGTTATACGTACCAAAAAAGGGGAGAAAAAGAAAAAATTAATCTTTTAATTCTTCAATTTTTAACTCATTTGTAATTCAATCCCTAAACTATGATAATTTTTGAATTTTTGACTTGCATATAACTCAATTCCTTACCTTTTCAATTTCCGATCCATTCTCTCCACAACTCTGTCCTATATAGCAACACACTCTTCCAACTTAGCTCCACCTAGTTTTTTTTAAAACAAAATTTAAACAAAAAAAAAAAAAGCAAAGGGGCAGAGAGGACGGAAGAGGGGAAAAGGAAAGTTGCAAACAGATTTACATCATCAGACCCAAACTTGCCGCCGTCTGTCCTTGTGGTTTCTGAAAAACAATACAGCCACGTTCCTGTAGATGGACCTAAAGATTCACTACTTCACATAGTGATGAAGGCGGACTCACCCAAGCTGTGGAAGAAGAAGGTAGGCTCATCCAATTCAAGGTGTGCCTCATATTTTCAACAGTGGCTTTTCAAATTGTTTAGCTGAATATGCAACCATTGCTTCTATTCTGCCATTGGTTTCGGTGATACATAATTCTTCTTTCCCTTGGCACCTTCTTTCAATTATTTTAAGTTATAATAGAACTCGGACCTTCCCATTAATTCATCCATTGAATTACCAAGCACTGATGTCAGTAAAAATATTTACATCACGAACTTTGTGTACTATGCACCAAAAGGGGGGGGGACTTTGCCTACTAAATGACAGTCTCCATACAGGTTGAATGCACGATACCCTTTTTTTTTATTTTTTATTATGACACGATACCCTTTTTTGTGGCCAGCGAATGCACGATGTCCTATAGCTATAATCGTAATATAGTATAATTATTATAGTAATATTCTTCTATTGGCATTATTATTATCATACTAGCCATTTTACGAAATATAATGTTTGGTTGAATAATCTGAAGATATCAATAAAGATAAATAAATTACTTTAAAATATCGTATTTATTATTTTTTAAACTAATTTGCTTAACTTATAAACTAATATATAATATAATATTATACATAATCATTTTAAAAAATTATATATATCATATATTATAATTAAGTAATTTTTTAATTTTCTCCTATTAGTAAACTTAGTTTTTAGTTTTACATTAATAAGGGATATAATTTTTTAATTAAAAAACTGATTCTACGACTAACGAGTAACGATCATAAATTCATAGCCCCTGGGAAATCCACTGGCTGGAAGACATTTTTAGAGGGGCTGAAGCGGATGCCACAGCCACAGAAATAGAGGAGCTTCAACAATCTTGATCATCTCAACTCTCAACTCTTATGGCGTCTACTCTGACCTCTCCTCCTCGTAGTCTCCCAACCAAGTCCTCTTATCTTCGTCCCCTTAGCTCTCTCTCCCTCACCACCACCATCATTACCAAACATCGGTTTCTGAATCCCCGAATTAAGCTATTCTCCTCCAAACATCGTGTCCTCACAGTGTCTGCTTCAGCTTCCTCATCTTCTCTTCAAGCTCTCATTTTCGACTGCGATGGTGTCATCCTTGAGTCCGAGCACTTGCATCGCCAGGCATACAACGATGCATTTACTCACTTCAATGTTCTCTGTCCCTCTTCTTCTTCTCAACCTCTCAATTGGGACATCGAATTCTACGATGAGCTCCAGAATCGCATTGGCGGAGGCAAACCCAAAATGCGATGGTTTGTTTATCTCTCACTTCAAATACATATTTTATGTCTCTATGTTTGATGTTGCTTATCTGTTCTTTTGTTTCGTCGGTATTCATGGATTATAAGGTACTTCAAAGAGCATGGGTGGCCTTCTTCTACGATATTTGAGACCCCTCCGAGTAATGATGACGATCGAGCTAAGCTGATAGACATTATTCAGGTGCTTTTCTCTGCTTGATGATGTGTGCTTACTTTTACTTTGGCGATTTGCAATGCTTCTACGTGTCTTGCTTTGTCTGCTATGAGAAACGGTGTATATGTTGTCTTACATATTACCGTATATATTTTCTGTGTTTAGCAGTTGGAACTTAGGATGAAGGTAACTCATAATAACTTACCAGAAGTACTTTGTATCCATGTAGAGCATGAATAACATATTACTTTAGAGAGGCCATGAAAGAACGTATTACTTCTGAATTTTTATTTATGACCATTGGAGTGGTTGTCATCTCACCTACAATCTGCCGTTGTTATATCTTCCATTTCTTCTTGGTCTAGGATTGGAAAACTGAGAGGTACAAAGAAATAATCAAGTCCGGAGCTGTAAGTATACTTCTTTTGTTTTCCTATTCTAACTCATATTCTGTCTGCTTCAAGCGAGAAGGTGCTGTTTACGTTGTAAATAAGCTACTGTTGAATAGGTAAAACCCAGACCTGGAGTTCTGAGATTGATGGATGAGGTCAAGGATGCTGTAAGATCATGTTTTAAACAGTGTATCGATCTCTTCTTATTGATGTCCCGCCTGACGTGTATCTGCTTCTAACTTCTGGCAGAATCTGCTCTCTCTTAGACATCTTTTTGATCACTTTATTCCCTCTTATCATTCTTATAGTTAAGCACGTCTGCTTATTGGCCAGTATTTTTTTTCCCCTCTATTGCTATTGTAGGGGAAAAAGCTAGCTGTTTGCTCGGCAGCGACTAAAAGTTCAGTTGTTCTCTGTCTTGAGAATCTTATAGGAATTGTAAGCCCATTTTCTCGTATACTTCTCCACAATGAAAATATACTTTCCAACATATGTTCAACCTACTTAATTTTTGGTATCTTAGGAGCGGTTTGAGAGCCTTGATTGCTTCCTAGCAGGTATTAAGCCCACTTTTATATCCCTTTATATTGTTCATATAACATGGAGGCGTTTATTGTGTATATATAAAGTAGTGGATCAATGCTTAACTAACGATGCCCGAGGCATCAGACTCTTAAATCAATTTGCCGTCTCTTCAACATGCCAAAAAAGTTAACTCTCTCCTGAGATAGCTTAGTTCTCCATTTCTATGCGAACCCAATTCTTGCCAATCTTTCCCAGAGGATATTTTCGGCATGATGCGTTTGATGAATTCTGCTCTGCTTGTCTGGTTTGGCTGTTTTTTAATTAACTGTGGCATTTGAGATCAACTATTTTTTTTATTAATCATTTTTAATTTTCAGGTGATGATGTGAAGGCAAAGAAGCCTGATCCATCAATATATCTCACAGCTTCCAAGGTTTAGATTAATATATATTGTAACTTAGATACATGAAAATCTAAGCCTTATTGCGTGTGCTGACATAAGGGGCATGATTCACATGTTGTGTCTTGTAGAAGCTGGGTGTGTCAGAAAAGGACTGCTTGGTGATAGAAGATAGTGTAATTGGCTTACAGGTTAGGTTCTCAACAATAATCAATGTTGTGTTGTGTGTGTAATTTGAACTTTGAACAAAAGATGCGCTTAATGCCTTTGGCTTCTTCAATGTGACAATATTAACATGGCTTCAAACTACAGATCTAAAATTTATTTTTTATTTTGCTTTAAGTGCATTGAATGAAGTTAACTAGTATAAATCACAATGCTTGAACTCTATCTTTCTAAAAGGGGAGCAAATTTCTTGAACTCTCACCAACTAAATTAATATCCACAGGCAGCAACTAAAGCTGGGATGTCATGCGTGGTTTCCTACACGCCTTCAACAGCTAACCAGGCGAGGCATTTGCCATCTGTTCAAAAATTAAACTAGAAAATACCAACCAACGGCTACATTTTGATGCATCGTCTTTTTGAATCTAATGTAGGATTTTAGTGATGCAATAGCAGTCTACCCCGACTTGAGTAACATAAGGTATAGTGCATTGTTGACAACCTGGGTATTGTCCCATTATTCTCGCTTAATTTTGTTACTATAATTTGTGTGCTCCATCATGCAGATTGACTGATTTGGAGCTGCTCCTACAAAATTTAGTTGCTTCCAAATAAGAGATTTGCCTTGTGTATGGTTTAAGCTGCCCCAGAATCGTCTCCATCAGAAGGTAGAATCGAATATTGGATAACCACTAGCTCAAGCTATTGTCTCTATACAATTTGTTTTTCTTTTCTTTTTTTTCCCCCAATCATGCGTCTGTTAACAGTAAATGTAATCATTTAACATATGATCTGAGAAAAATTCAATTTAATGTATCAAATTCTCAGGATCTTCTCTTGTCCGTTTCATTTCATTAAATGGAAAGCTAGACAATGATTTTTTTCTGCCAGCTCTTAAAGTTCCCATTCCCTTGATAGAGTGTGGCTTTTTAACTCTCGATCCTCACGCATAGAGGTATGGCATAAAGGGATCTTAGGACTGATTGAATTGGTATTAGAAGAGCAATCGAATGATTGTAGTTCTTTATCAATGAAACTGGCGTATGTGTCTCTCGAGGTCTGTGAACTGCGATTTACCTTTTGCGGCAACTTTTGCTCGTATTTCAGTAGACGGGTATAGTTTATAGTTAAAATAAAAATAATACAGTAAATTATATTTTCCCTCAAGTTTTTGGCCTAAAAATTATATTGGTTGACTTGAATTGTTTTATATAATTTTAGCATTTTAAATTTTAAATTGTTATTTTTAATAATATTTATTTAATTAAGCAAATAATCTAATTGGTTAAACAAAATTAAGAAGAAAAAAGATCCAGCTTCCAACAATGGAAATGCCAAATTATTTATCAATTAATGCCGCAGGAGTTATTATCCTGATTAATAACTCGTATTTGTCAATGAATAATTATAAAAAGTAATTTTGCCCCAAAAGAATATTGTCTATTCTACCTTTAGCAGTAGTTTTCAGGAGATTTTTTTTCATGATTTCCACCAAAAAGCTACCTCGTACCATCTCGAGCCGCGTATAGAATGAATCTTACCCATCCCTAACTTTCCATCTCCAAAAGCAAACCAAGTTCTCAATGGAAGTCTGATTTATTGATCCAGTTGATAGTCACTGTTATGAGTTTATTTAAAATTGTCATCATAATCACTGTTGTGAAGCCTTGCTTTAAATGGTCATCATAAATTCATAATCCACATCATTTAGTTATGTTAAGATGATGCCACAAATGGTTGACATGCTTCCACAGTTAGCTATCGGAAAAAGGCATGACCTTCATACATAGTACCAGTTTGGATATGCTTATTTAAATACTTATAAATACATTTCATATAAATCGAAACAATTTTTTTCATGCATTTGCCTTGTATTTCCTAAATCACTGGTAAAAAAATTACTTATAAACCATTCACTTACATTGGGATTTGGGATCATTTAGTTTCTTTGTGATTCTAACATTGGGTTACATTTTTTGAACAGCCTACTAGCAGAGCACTGACATTGGCCAACAAGTAGTTAGGACGTCCAACATATGCTGTCATGGGAAAATAATCCCTTCTTCTTCTTGACAAATGTATGTATATGATTCCTGTGCCCAAGCATCACGTTTATGTAAATAAGATTACATTGCACCCCGAAGATATCCAAAAAAAACAAAGGGGACGATTAATCTCTTGTGCTCGTCAACCCCACCTTTGTTCCCGAGGGCTAATCAATAACCTATAACTACCACCATATTCAAACCTCTCCAACTGGTCAAATATCATGAACTGCCCAGTTCTCCTCAGTAAGTTACATGGTCAATAAAGATGCATTCATGACAGGAGATTGAAATTTTTGGGTTAGAAGTACACTCGTCGGAAAAAGCGGATCCCATAAAATATTATCTCTTGCTAGTCGCAGTCTTGCCTTTGCTTAGATCAGCAAGTTCTTCAATAAGCTTTCTCTCATCGCTGCTCAGCTTTTTGGGGATTTCAACTTGCACCCGAACGAACTGATCACCCCTCATACTGCTCTTGTTCAGCAGGGGAACACCTTTTTTAGCCATAACAAGTGTGGTGTTCGGTTGGGTCCCAGCGGGGATTTTTAAATCCACCATGCCATCAACAGTAGGAACCTTGATTGTAGTTCCCAAGATTGCGTCTATGTATGACACCTTGCAAGTGTATAAAATGTTGGTGTCATCACGTTTAAGGACTGGATCTGGCATAACTTCAATAACAACAAAGAGATCACCAGGAGAACCACCTCGCCTTCCAGCATTTCCTTCATTTCGGACCCTTAAACGACTAGCAGAGTCTACACCAGCTGGGACTTTCAGACTTATTCGTTTTGTCCTCCGCACTCGACCATCCCCAGAACACGTATTGCATGGTGTTGAAATTTCTCCAGTCCCATTGCATGAAGAGCATGTCATTGACTGCTGGAAAATGCCCAATGGTGTCCTTGTTGATGAGACAACCCTACCTTGACCCCCACAAGTGGTACATCTGGTCGGCTTGGTTCCCGGTTTAGCCCCTGAACCATTGCAAGTTCCACAGCTCTCTAGCCGGCTGATCTCTATCTCCTTTTCTACTCCAAAAACTGCTTCCTTAAAGTTCAAGACAAGACTATAATACTCATCTTCACCATCAAGAGCTCCATTCCAGGAACCTCTGGTGTTCATGCCACGATTCATACCCTCAAACAGAGTCTCAAACAGATCAAAAGGATTGCTGAAATCCTGTAATAACACACATAATCCAAGGTTAAGAAGCAGAATTAGTCAACACATTTTTTTTTCATTATAACAAGGTAACTTACCCCCATGCCTATTCCAGAACCTTTAAGCCCAGCCTCTCCATATCTGTCATATATGGATCGTTTCTCATCATCTGATAAAACCTGCAAAAGAATTTGAATTTCAGACGACCTGTAAGTATTAGAGTTAGAAATTCATAAAAGACAATCGGGCTTTCGATCAACAAATGAACTTTTACCTCATATGCATTGCTAATTTCCTTAAACTTCTGTTCTGCGCCTGGTTCTCTGCAGCATCAATGAGAAAAATTCAGACGAAAGTTGAAGTGCCAGAAAATTTCCTTCATCAGATGTTCGTCTGACCTCAGAATATTATACAACTAGTAAAACGGACACACGTATCAGGCCCAATTCAAGTCGCAGTAGCGGTGACTTAAACCTCCTTCCTCAAGACATTTTAGCCAGCTTATTGCTATGACCTTCCCTTGGATGCTATTATGCCAGAGTCATATCCAACCAAAGAAAGCCAACAACTAAGGAAGCTATGCGGTCACTTGCAGGCCAAAAACCTATTAGAGCTGTAGTTACCTTTGATCCACTTCTCAAGAATTAGAGTTTTCATGTCAAGTGTCCAAGGAAGTTATCCATTAAGAGTTACGTCAAATCCACTGACAGTCCGTAAACATGTGTTACATCATTAAAATAATTACAATACAGAACATGCAGTAAAAACTTTTTAGTCTCTTACGTAAGCTGTACCATATGGTTCCCTGATAGTGCAAAATTCTGTAGATAGGGAGTGGATCAAAAGTAACCACTTCATACAACTTAATCCCCACCAGCCCAGCTACTCATCATAAGGACAAACCCTAAATGATTGAGATTGATACCCTACATTATTAAGTTGTCGTGGATATTTACACTACATAAACAGGTTAACAGCACCAATCTACAGAACCATGATGATTTTAGGTCATACAGACTTCAGCAGCGTTCATATAGAACTTGTCCTAATATTAAAAAGATTCATCATAAAATTACCAGGAAAAACTTTGAGATCGTGGTTGGCCAGAGATACAATCCTATTTATGATAATGCTAATGTTCAATTTTCTCCATCACAAATCCAACACAGCCCAGCTTAATAAACATAAAGGACAAATTCTAAAGGATTGAGATTGATACCCTACATTATTAAGTTGTCGTGGATACTTACTCTACATAAACAGGTTAACAGCACCAATCTACAGAACCATGATGATTTTAGGTCATACAGACTTCAGCAGCGTTCATATAGAACTTTTCCTAATATTAAAAAAATTCATCATAAAATTACCAGGAAAAACTTTGAGATCGTGATTGGCCAGAGATACAATCCTATTTATGATTCTGCTAATGTTCAATTTTCTCCATCACAAATCCAATCCAGCCCATATTTTAACTTAAAATTATCAATATAGATATCTGTTACTGGGGGGAACAAGGCAAAGGAGAGGAATCGAAAAGACATGAAAAACAAAGAATCATAACTCACTTGTTCACATCTGGGTGATAACTCCTGGCAAGCTTCCGATAAGCTGAAATGTAAAAGTTGAGAGACGTGTTATTCCAATGAAAAATGGCGGCACAGCACCACCATGTAAAGAATATGCTCAATCAAGCAATCAATGAGTAAACTCAAGCTAAAAATTACAAGTGATTTTTTTTTTTTTTTAATCATAGGCATCTATAGAAGATTTGGATTCACTGTCGCTGTTCCTCGTCTCCTTTACAATAAATACAAACTGTTTAAATGAAACTTTAATCTCGTTTCTAGTCCATATTTATTCTATATACAAGCATCATCCTATAATACAAAAAAGGCAGGGGAAGATGTCAACATCACACCAATTTAAATTTAATCCTTGAATTGAAAAGGCCCTTATGGTTATTTAATTTGGGGATAAGCCCCACCCATTTTATTGATATCTTAGGGTTTGATAGGCCCCTTGACAGTCTTAAGTTAGAAGCTTCCTTTAAGGCAATATATTTCTAATTCTTAAGGGTACAGGCAGCAGCAAGAGTAATACCAAATGGGCAATCAGCCATTAATCAACAAAAGAGCCTACTTTGGAAATTGGTCTTGCCTTAGAGACAACTAAAGCACTAAAATCGTTATGATTCCAGCTGACAATTATAAGCAAATAAACACAATACATCCAAATATCCTTATTTGATCATGATGAATATCTGATCATAAAGACAGAAAAATAAAGAGTCCAAAGTAAAATACCACTCTTAATTTCAGATTTACTAGCATTTCTTGACACCCCAAGGACAGAATAGTAATCCTGCACATTGAGACATAATAGTTATTAACATTCGGTCTAACCTGCAAGAACGCTTGAGATATACAAATTAGAAATGAGAAAGATGCCTCCACACAATACAAGCACATGGAAAGCTATTAAATTGCGCATTGTTGTATACATGAGTAGTCATACTTACTACATCTGCTCTAACTATAAACCTTGATCCCTTGCGACGAAAAAAACTTTGAGAAGAACCCAGGTCATATAGCGCATGCAAGGAATCACGACCAAAAAAGCTTGAACTTGGGGCAGCCATAAAGCTTACCCTACTTGTAACACTGCAACCAAGATGATCCAAGAAATTACACTCTGCATTGCAATGGATTATGCTGAAAATATTAATTAAGTAAAGCATTATAAAACAATAGCTTGTGAAAAATAAGATTGACAACAGTCCCTTGATCCCGTGTACTTATCCCAAAAATAAAGAACTATTGCTAACAACTCTGTAAATTTAAAAAAATAAAAGATAAACCCAGCTATTAGTGATGTCACTATTGATAATATGATAGAGATGGCCCTGTAGAAAGTAACTTAGTATTTTGTCCAACTTGATTGTGAATAGAAACTAAGTAACTCATACCTCTTATAAATGTAATAGTCAGAGAAAATTCATATATAAGTGGTTTTACTTCCTCAGAGAAGTGTTTAGCCATGAGACAACTTACCTGAAGCCAGATGATGTAATCCCACCTGTCATACAGGATCTCATAAATAACTGAGGACGGATTCCCCATTGCGCAACAGATGTGCTTCCAAAAGGTGAGATGGCCATTCAATTTGTAAAATTTTCCTTCCGCAAGATAATATGGTGATCAATATGTATATTGATGATGAACTTATGCCAACTGTAACACTTGTAATGTGCAGCATAGGGTCAGATCTAAACCAAAAAATCTGATGTGGTTTGCATCTAGGAAGGAAATGAAACAGTAGGCTGGAAAAGAAAGATTTTGTTTTCCATATTGATGAAATATCTCTCTACATTAAAACACAATACTTCACAGATATTGCATGCAACTGAGAAACATGCCATCAAAAATCTATTATTCAAATAGAGTACACAGATATTGTACAAAATTAGAATTGGACCCCAATTGAGTTATCCTTCCCTTGTATTTGTTGTTACTGAATAATGACAAAGTTATTCCTAAATAATCTTCTCATGCATTTATAGTGAAAGATTTAGGAATTCTCGAATTGCAATAGACACAAGAAAATAATCAAGTTAAAGTTAAAACTATATTCAGCATTAAACCAAGAAATGGTTTTTTTTTGGGGGGGGGGGATTGTGTGGGAATCTGACAACTTGGCCAGGAATATAAACGAAGGAACAACAGCCTCCTCTAGCTCCGAGGTTGCCACCTGGAAGCCAAAAGCGTGCGTCCTCACTACATCGCAATGACCAAAAGAAGATGCCACAGTGGATAATGGGAAGAAATATATTACGCAGTACAGCTTAAGAGGTTTCTACAAAATTAAAGAGGGAAAAAAATTGGAAAAAAAAAATCGAGAAACCTGCTTGACCACTTAACAAATAAGAGCATTGTGTAGACTAAAGACAGAGTTGAGTAGGGGCATATAAATAACCCCACATCTTCTACGGGGAAGAGGGTGGGTGTCAGAAAAAACATCGAGTAGAGATACAGGGGCGTTCGAGATAAATGATGGGCGGGAGAGAAGTGAGAACAAGCAAAGCTCCCAAAGCAAACACTACTAGACACTCTAAAATTATTAACTCAACCTTCGATGACTAATTAGCTAGTCAAATTTTATACCTTGAGCGAAATATAGGAGGAACAAGCATTGAAACGTAACTTCCATTTCTTCTAACATTAGACGTGGGATAGGAAGCAGTTGCTGGCGCGAATTAACGCAAACAAGAACATAGCTACCACCGACAATAGTTTTAGAATCTAGGAAGCCGACAGAATGAAAGATTCCACAGCCTCTATCGTACAAAGATGTGAAGCATTGGTGGACGTAAAAGTATTGAGAAATGAAAGACAAACCTGTTGATGCCTGACTTTCCCTTCGCTCTCTCTGGCAGTGGAGAGAGGAAGAAAACGAACAGGAGTGAAGAGCGAGAGAGAGGGACAGTGTTCAGGGACTGAGTGCGCCGGAAATGTCCGAGGATGAGGCTACAGTGTTGGAGCACGAGGATGATGATATAACTTGGCGGTCGAGTTTTCCTCTCCGAAGTCCGAAGCCGGCCGTTTTTGTTCAACTGAGTTTTTATTCGCTGCTTCTAGAACCCTAAATGGTTGCTTGCCTTTGGTTGATTTTCCGCCGTTAGATTTTTTTTATGGTTCTCCTTTGACAATCTAATAACTCGAAAATTTTATTGCGCGATGAGCCCCACTTACATTTTAGGGAAAATCCCAGAAAAAGCCCTTGGAATATACAAAATCCCAGATCGGGTCCTTAAATTTCGAAAATGACAGAATGGGTCATTGACCCAATTTGTCATTTGTGAAATTACGGCGAATTGACAATTTTGCCCCTGGCTGAGCAAAAGTGAGTAGTTATTCTCTAAACAAATCTAGGTAACGCTTACACTGTTCTAGTGATTACAAGATTAGTTGTAATTAATAATAAAGTACCTAATAATAATAAGATACCTGACTATGAAAAATAAGTAGTTATTCTCTACACAAATCTAGGTAATGCTTACATTGTTCTAGTGATTACAACATTAGTTGTAGTTAATAACAAGACACCTGACTATAAAAAAGTGAGTAGTTATTCGCTACATGAATCTAGGTAACACCTAAACCCTTATAGTGATTCCTTAAATCATTATAGTGAATAAATGCAAATGAGGGCAAAGTTGTCAATTCCTCTTAATTTGACAAATGACATATTGGGTCACTGACCCATTCTGTCATTTCTGAAATTTCATGACCCAATCTGAAATTTTTCATATTCCAAAGACTTTTTTTGGGATTTTCCCTACATTTTATCTTCTTCCGATTGCTCGAGTCAGATGCTTTTTTCGGGAGCGTATGCAAAAATTTTTATGAAAATTTCTCATATTGACGCCATAAAGTATATAATTTAGGCAAGAAATCTCTAAATTTTTTCATTAATTTGAGCCGGAAAATCTATATATTTATTTGAAAGAATTATAATCAAGTCATGCAAGAAAAATAACTACTAAAGGATCCAATAACAACCTGAGTAACATGTAATGATAAACTTTAAAGTGGAGAATAAAAACTTTTGAGACTTGTTTTATAATTTTTTTTCTTATATAGATCTCATTATAATTCTTTCTATTTATTTGCTAAACCAGTGGATACTGTAGAGGTGCAGATACATTTCCTGACATAACTGGTCGGGATGTTTATGACAGATTTTACATTTATCCCTGCATCTATGATTATTGGTTACGATCAACCCTTTGATAGATGCTCCTCCGATCTTTAATATAAGATTCATTTAACTAATTTGATTAGATTAAGGAAGTTAGGTAAGTTAGTTAAGTATAAGAAAAGTGACACATTTTTTCTAAAACACCATAATCATTTTTCTTAATACCCCCTCTCCCTCTTCTATTTGATCATGGTTGAGGGAGTATTCATAGGGGTAATTTAGAGAAAATTGATAAATATGGGAAATGGATCTTATATTTAGGATCAAAACCAACTCAAGAATTGGGTCATATATTAAGGACCGGAGGAGTACTAGGGAGGACGTGAGAAAAAGGCCACTCAAAATTCCATGTCCCGAATTAAGACTAGGATTTGATGGCCAAAAAAAAAAAAAGAGAGAATAGAGACCAAGATGCCTAATTATTCCTTCTATTTGTACCAAACATGCCTGATTATTCTGAAGCTTGTGGATATTATTCCAAAACTAAGTTTCATTATGAAATGATTTAGTTGTCCATTTAATAAAACATTTAAAGAAAAAACTCCGCCCACCATGAGATCCCGCCTGGCAAAGATGATCTTAAGATTAATGATTATTTTATTTTAATAAATTGCAAGTTTTTAATAAGAAATGACAATGGAAGTTAATGACTGGAAAACCAGCTGAAGTTGACACAATACTCATCGTTATTAATAGGACAGTTCATAGTAGATTTCACGCTATTTTATATGAATGATCTTACATATATATTGAACGATTCTTTGCTCTTTTAGTGAAACTAATCTGTTTACCTAAAGCCGAACTTAAATATCCTTTAAGTGGTCAAAACTTTGACCATAACTTTAATATTTATAATAACGTTGAAAAGTTTGCTTTGATTTTAAAAAAAATTTAATTGGTCAAAGATCTAACGCAATTTAGCTCAATGCTTGTCTCAATCATCTTAATTGTGCGTTTTCCCCCAAACAACCATCCCTCGATGCCCACCAATTACTTTTTCCTTTTATAGCAATCTTTAATTATTCACATAATTAACCAACTATTTACATACATTAAATTGGATGGCTTGTGTGAATTTGGATCAATCAGCTGTCTTGATTTGTTGTCCCTTTTTTTTTCCTTTTGAATTAGACCACTGTTCATGGATATATATCCATCAAAGCAGTACGCAGGCTCACCGTTTTCCCCCCACCGGAGACTTAAAAAAAAAAAAAAGAGAAAAGAGAAAAAAAGACATTGATTCTGCTGAACACCGAGAATCAGACTGAACCTAAACAATTTCTCCATGTGGAATATTTGACCCTGCTTCTTTCCTGGGATCGTGTTTTAATTGGGATATTAATCTGTAAGTCTGTGGTCTTAAAAGCTGTGTTAATACAGCACCACAATTAATAACTTTATATAGATTAACAATATACACGACCAGATCTATTAGTTCATCCGGTAAATAAAATTTGACATGTTCATGCACATGTGTTGACGAGTATTCAAGTGGTTCATAGTCCATTCAATGAATTAGCGAAGCGTAAATGCAGCTCAGCCTCTCGCATTATAAGCATAAACTAATATTCATGGAGACAAAAACAGAGTATAAATGCTTGTTCACGTTATTTTACAAGGCATGAGAGTATCAAAGCGTATAATGAAAATCCAGGTTAAAAAAAAAAAAAAGGAGCGTAGAGGAAAAGGGCACGTGTATGACTTAGATTGTGGGCGAAGATTAACTGCGATTTTTTCCAAATTTATGAGTCTCATAGAATTTATAATAAAACAAATCACAAAAAAGCGACCTTCAAAAAGCATCTCATGACTCTCTAACAATTCTCATGGGGGTCGATATTCAAATCTCTTCCAACGAATGGGAAGGAACGATGCCTTAATTATGGCAATTAGTGTTCACTCAAAAAAAAAATGATGGCAATTAGTGGAAGGGCCTGAGTGGGATCACGAGATGGCCTGTATCCGCTGGGTCCGTGTCACAAAATTACTAGATTAATTAAATTACGTGAATAATACATATCAAGGACACAATAATATATTAATCAATCTTACTAATACGAGAACTCATGATAATGCAATGCCCTGGAACAATTCGTGGCATTCGCAAATTGCAAGTGACATATCATTCATACAGAAATTAAGGTCGATTATATTGATTCATAAATAGGTATTACATGTCTTTAATATAAAGGCTAATTTGACCTTTAATTTGATTATAAATATAAGACTCAAATATATTTTGTTTATTATATTTATTCTTTTTTTAAAGTAGTCTTTATAGTAATTGTAAATATTAAATATTTTATCAAATAGTAATTTTAGCTAATATACATAATTAGTAAAAATATTTTAAGAAAGATAATATCTATTTATTATAAATAACTAACTTAATAAATTTTTTAATTTATTTAAATTAATTAATTAGTTTTTATATGAAAAATTAGATATAATATATTTTGTGATTATATTTTATAGATAGATAAATACATACAAGCCACAGTGCCACCCCACTGAGTTGCACGCCTCTCGTGCTTGAACAGTCAAAAAGCGGCAAAATTAGCTATTCCATCAGATGAACACCGAACAAGAAGACAGAGTTGGACAATGTCCCATCAGTTGTCGACCTCGCCCACTCGCACAGTCACACTCCTCATTGGTAATATTTGTTGGGTTCTGATATTTTTTCTTCCTCTTTTTTTTTTTTAAATAAAAAATCCGGATTTTGGTTTTGAATATAATAACATCTCTTTCTGTTTTTTTTTTGGCACTCCAGAATCTCCAGCACGCTTTTACCCTTTTTTTCCTCACGTGGGGAGCACCAATTCATCAATCACATGTTCCTTAGAGTTGATAATATGAGTTGGATCTATTAACCCGTAAAAAATTAACAAGTTAGGATTGATCAAAAGTCAACCAACCACTATTTCAAAAAATATAATCCGCACCGCTATATACGGAACTCATGAGCCAACCCACCTATTTAAAAAAAAAATAATGAAGGCAAAAGTAAGGTAGACTTCCACTTCAAATTTTATTGCCATTAGAAATAATTAGATAAAGAGGATTATTCAATATTGCTCGTTGGTTTTATTGGAAAAAAATATGTGAACTTATATATTATCGTATTAGAAAATTAGACAATCGTATTGTATTTTATTGTGTTGTAATTTTTATTTGGATGTTTGTAATATTTTATATCATTTCTAGAGTTTTTATTTTTGATTATGTATAGCTGCCAACATTTTTAAAAAATGAAAAAAAAAAATCTAACAGGTTAGTGGGTTCGGCCAACTTGCTAATAAACGGGCATTTTGAACCCATACCAAGTAACTCGTAGCCCGTCACAGGCTAACCCACAACTCGAGAGTTGGCCTGTATTATCAGCTTTAATGCTCCTATTACCGCCCTAACTATTGTCGGATATTGTCTTGCCCTATGTTGTATTCCTCATCGTAGGACTAAATTATTGCATCCATTCGATTTTTAATATAATAATTAATTTGACTTTGAATATAAGATTTTAAGTTATTTTGTTTTTCATATTTAGTTATTTTTAAGAATATTTTTAATAGTAATTGTACATGTTTAAAATTTCATCAAATAGTAGTTCTAATATGCATGATTAGCAATAATATTTTAGAAAAGACAATACCTATTTACTATAAATAGATAACTTAATAAATTAATTAATTAGTTAATTAGAAGTAGTATTAAGTAAAAAGCTAGGAGTTAACTTACCAAAGGATAACGTTAATGGATGATTTTAAAAAGTTCCTAGTTCGTAATTGAAATTATAAATTGATGAATAATCTATGATAAAATGACGAACTTTTCGGTACAGACCATAAACAAATTGACTCTGATGTTTTTGCCTTTTGTTTTAATTTTATGTACTTTTTTTTTTTTTGCCGTTGGGTTTCACAACTGCTTGCCATGGTATGTTGGCTGTTGAAACTTATTTTTTGTACATATTATTTTTTAAGTTACTAATAAAACTATTAGTTATAAAAAAAAAAATCTACCGCGAGCCATTTTATTTCATTCTATTTCATCTCCATCATTTTTGGTAAACCAAATGGGCTCTACAGATGGCAAAAAGAACACCTCACACGAGTTTTTTTTCACTCTCCCCCCACCAAAAAAAAAGAAGAAGACAATTTTTTGCCTTGCAAGTATTAATTCAAGGGCATGGCTCCCACATGCGGCGCAACATGTTATTCTAAGTGCCCGTTTGGATTAGCGGTGAACAACTGTGACTTTAGATAATCGTGAATTTTATAAGTGATACTGGTTAATCGTGATTTCTGTTTGGATATTTTTTTTTATAAGTGATTTTAAGAATTGTGATTATGTTTGGTTTTTATTTATTAAAATCACTTATGGGTGTATAATTACTAAAAAGGACATGAAATTAATAAAGTTGTTTACATTTTCATAATTATTATATTTAATAATAAATTTTATTAAATATAATTTAATAAATGACATGAATATTTAAATATTATTTTTATTTTAAAATTATTATTATTTAAAATCACTTACAAAATTTATGTGTAGTACAAATATTAAATAAAAGACCCCATATAAATAAAAGATGAACGAAAATATAAAAAAAAAATTTGATTAGCAATTTTAGTAACATAGATAAGGAAATTGAATCTTCAATCAAAATTATAACTAAGAAATAAAATTTAAAAGAAAACATTTTCATATTGTATTTTTTAAAAAAAATTAAAATAATTACCATTAGAATGAGGGGTAGATTGGAGAAAATTTAGTTACTGAAAATTCATCGGGATTTTTCAAACGCATAAGCTATCTTTTGTTGCTTATCCTAAAAGTACGGTGAGAGGATAAAATCACAATTCATCGAGATTCTATAAAAATTATCCAAACACCCTAACCATGCTTCATAAGCACTTATTTGAATTTAAACAGACTTATTTGAGATCCCACCGCTTAACCAAACAGGCTATAAGATCGGTGATATATTTTAAATGAAAGATTTATTATTTTTGCTAAAAAGAAATACTATTTACTACGTATTTGATTCAACTTGACTATTTTTTATTATTTATCAATAAAGATGCGATCGTGTCTCTTTGTCAGATAACAAGGTGACTTTTCATTCAATAGAGTAATGTGAGAATGATAAATGTCGTGCCAAAGAATTTTGACACAATCATTATGCCACTCTGGCCATATACTTTCCTTTAAGTTTTACCATTGACCGGAAGAAAACAAAATCAAGATCTGCGGGCATTTTTATCAAAGTAAATTAAAATCTCTGGAAAAATAACCCCAATCACGGCATCCTAAATTCATTTTTTTCCTTCAATTTTTTTCTTCTCTTCCTCTCCTATGGATTTAAGCTCGCTACTAGGCTAACCTTACCCACTTTTGATCCCGCGAAATTTGCGTGAAGGATCTTGTTATACCAAATTCCTTAAAAACTAGTACGTAATTTTTCCCCCTAAACCACAACCAATTATTTTCGGGTCTAATACCAGTACAGATAAGTTTTGGGTGTAATGTTTTTCATTTTTAGATAAAATCTCCATCTGATCATCGAGGACAAGAATGCACTGACAAACTCACAGCCGACCAATCAATAGCAGTGGATGTTGGAAAACAGTCAAACGGGGGAGGTCTGGAAGAGAGGAGGAGAGGAGAGCAGAGAAGAGAAGACCCGGGGGAAGGAAGAGGCGTGACAGTCCAACCAATCCGGACCAGAGTCCACGCAGTGAGAGGTGGCCAACAGTAATTCCGTCCTTTCTTTTTAGACTTTTATAATACAACAAAAGTTTCCAGCGAGCTAAAACACGAAGAAAGAGGGGGAACGAAGCGACAGAAGCTTCTGTTTCAGATTCGTTCTCACAGCACTTGTTTGGGGGAGTCAGCCAGCTGTGACTCTCAGCTTCAATTCCACTTCTCAAGACTCCTCGCCTCTCTTCTCACTGTTCTTCCTCCTTTTTACCCTCGAGGCTTCTCTTCAACTTTCTGTATGTATTTCTGCATCAAATTCTTTACATGAGCTGGTATCTCTTCTGATACTTCCAACTTTAGGTATTTAAGTAACCTTTTGTTCTTGTCGCAACTTTATGGCTGTTCTGCGAAACTGTTCTTCTACATGATTCCCTTCTCAGTTCTGTTTCTTTCTTTTGTTAATGATAATGGATCGAATCTGTTTGTGTCATATTAAGCATTTTTTATACACGTCTGGGGTACTTTTATATCCTTATTCCACGCCTTTACTCTTCTTCGCCTGCATAACAAAAAGATTTGTGATTGGGCGAACTGCAGCTCTCTGATTTGATTCCCCCTTTTATCCCCACTTTTTGTTGGAATATAATGGAACCACGGGAGCCAGTGACCTTTTCATATCAACTCTCATTTCGAAAATTTAATTCTTTGGGTCAGTGTTTTATCATAGGTTCTCATGGCGACTATAACTATGCGTTCTGCTCTTAATGTCAGGAAGGCTTACCCGCCCCTCAACTCCAATTATATGTAATATTAGTAAATCTACACGAGTCTGTGAATAGGACTCGTAGCGGTCAATGTTTTTTCTCAAGATATCACCTCCGTTAACAACAAAGCGAACTTAAGGGATGATAATGATTTCTCTGTCTGTTACCACTGCAGTAACAAAATTCATGCAATTGGTTCTCGAGACTGCCATGTGCTATAGAATGGTATTAGGCTCCCAACATTAAGCATCTCTATGCTTGGGAAGAATTCACGACCTTCCTCACAGTCCCCTTTTTCCGGGGGAGAGGTAAATGAGTGAATGAATTAGCGTTAAGCATCTGTTCTCTAGCTCGACCCTGCTGGCTTAGTTACAGAATAGTTTGATTAATGGCCACGTTGTCGTGGAATTGCAATTTGGTCCTCTCTTCGATGCAATAATAGTAAACTGATGCCATTTGACATTAACATATGTGCATATGCATAAAGCAACCTATTTCCTTTGATTGACTCACAGATATGGTTGATTGTTTTCTATCGCATTGATTTTCTTTTCATCACTCTACTGTTTTGATTTATTTTGTTTATGTTCAAGCAGTGTACCCCCACCCCCACTTTTATATGGTGTTTACTGTTGCTATGCAATGCTCACAGCTTAATGGTTTGATGTCTCTGCAGAGATTGGCATTGGTAAATTGACCATTAGACACATCGTCTTAGCAGTTGATGCCAGTGGAAATGGACTTCCTGATTGTGCTTTTACTATTGACTTGCTTACGCTCTTTTGTATCTTCTGATTTTCAAGGTACAATATGCTATTTGTCTGGCACTCCACCTGTTCAGAAAGCAGTAGGCTATGCATACTTAAGCAGCAGTTTTGTCTTTTGATTTTCTTTTGTTCTGCCTTATTTATCGCTGGCAGGTCGCTAAATCTCCATAATTAAATTCTGTTATATTGTTTTAGTGCGTCGTAGAAAATCTTAACATCCTCACACTGCTATTATGCTTCGTAAAAAGTTGAGCAAATCAAATGTATGTTTATCTTTTCTATTTCTAAACTTTTTATTACAGGGGCCGCTACAAAAATTAACTTTATGCACACAGTTTTCTCAATTTCATTTGCCTATAGGATTCCTCTCTTTTATGCTTTCTCACTTTGAGTAGAATCAATAAGAGTGTTTCTTCTAATCCTATTTTAATATGCATAATTCTATCTATTGCTATGTATGAATTTTCATTTTGGCAAAATGCGGAAGAAACTTTTTTTTTTTTGAGTTGGAACAATGAAAACTTTGGGTCCTGTAAGATCCAGAAAAACAAATTCATCTTTTTTAAATTATTTAATTATTTAATAGCATTTGCATCTCTGCATCTGTTTTTGCTCCAACCATAATAAGTTGCCAGAGGCTGAGGCAGCTGAAAATGTTATGCATTTGAAAGATTTCTGATAGCGTGATTTTCTGAATGACGTATTGATGTTGGACCCTTGGCTCTAGCTGGTTGATAACATTCCTCTTCATTTCAGGAGATGCGTTATTTGCACTGAAGTTGTCATTGAATGCTTCGGCTAATCAGCTTACTGACTGGAATCAAAATCAAGTAAACCCTTGTACTTGGTCCCGTGTTTACTGTGACCAAAATTCCAATGTTGTTCAAGTGTAAGATATTCTTATGCAATGTTCTCTTTATTCTTTTCTTTTAAATAATTCGTAAGCTGAATATGTTGACAATCCTCATCTTGATGATTCCTTCTAGGCTAGGTATTCCCATCCTATTTATCCTAACTCTGTGCCTGCTGTATAATTATGTAACTTGCCTTGCTGCAGTTCATTAGCATTGATGGGATTTACTGGGGTCTTGACTCCGAGAATTGGAGCTCTAAAAAGTCTCGCAACTCTGTAAGCATTAATAATAATACGCTACACATGCAATCTAGGCCACTCATGTGCAAGGTTATATTACCTTTTGAATTCCGTGCAGTTTTATATAATGGAGAACTTATTTCCTCATATCGGCATGCTAGTTATTAAAAAAATGTTTACTGGTAGTTGAGTTGTTATGACTATTTTGCATCCTTGACCCTTCTCTGTCCCCTTTTTAGTACTGATTTGATAATTTAATGACTAGTTTATCATTCTTGGGACACTTAAGTTTTATCACGTAAAATCATACGGCGTGAATATATGTGCGCACACATGTAGGTGTGATTTATTTTTTCATAGCTTATTTTAGGATCCAGGCATAGTTACATATGCATTTCCCACCTTTTCGTGGATAAGATCAAGTGTAATTGTTAGAAGCAGTTACTTTCTTGTCATATATTTGAGAAATTGAAACTGTAATATATATATATATATATATATATTCTATAGTTCATGAAGTTTTAGTGGTTTAGTTTTATTTGATAAGTATAGTTTGGCTATTATGCAAAATTATTTATAGCTATTCAACTAATCTCATTATCTTGTCTCATTTTTACATTGCTCATGAGTATATTGATCATATTTCAAAAGTTTTCTTGGGGGCATGGATAGTGGATTTGGTGCATGGTCTAGGTGCTTACTGGTATTTTACGCTGTAATTTCAGTTTCTCTCTTCCTCTAACTTTCTAAAATGAAGAAAGGTTTTGATGTATTATCATGATATATGTATTATGCATTTATAATGCAGTTCATTGCAAGGTAATGGCATCACTGGTGAAATACCAAAAGAATTGGGAAATCTGACCAGCTTAATCAGACTTGATCTTGAAAACAACAGATTAGCAGGAGAAATACCATCTACCCTTGGTAATCTTAAAAGGCTTCAGTTTTTGTAAGTATGCTCTCTTTCTCCTACGTTTTGTAGTTTTGAGCAAAAATATAACTTTTGGTCCCTGTAAGTTGGCAGCAACTTTTAATTTCCTCCTAAAATTTTAATGTATTCTGATTGAAGTTTCATTCGAAGTTGACATATATGTCATAAGATTTTGGATTTCCTCCTTATCTTCGAATGCTTAACTGTGTTCTGTTTTATTCTCTATAACCAGGACTTTGAGTCAAAACAATCTCAGTGGGAATATTCCTGAATCACTTGGCAGTCTTCCTAGCTTGATCAATGTGTATGTGAAATATTTTGTTATGCAAAATGCTTCTGAAAGTTGCACAAGTAACTTCTATGTTTGTCTTATTCTTAGAGCATCTGATGGATTGTTTAAACTCCTCTTTGCAGTCTGCTGGACTCAAATAATCTCAGTGGTCGAATTCCCGAGCAGTTATTCAACGTTCCTAAATACAAGTATGTGCATTAACTTAGTATTCCGTTGACTATTTAAAGCACCAATAAAAGATGTATTTTCATCTTTGGCCCCAAGGATCACATCTTCCCGTCTAATGTTTAAAGGCAATATGGAGAAACAGAAGTTTCTGTATATAGAAGCAAATTGAAATCCTATTCTTCCTTTTATCTGGTGTGGCTATTGTTATATTTTTTAGAGTATTTTGGATAGAATATCGGGGTTTGGGGTGCATGATATATTTTCCATTGGTAGAACATCTCTTCGTCGGTTGTTCTTCACTTTTACTGTCTGTGTTGTTGCAGTTTCAGTGGAAATAAGTTAAACTGTGACATGAATTACCACCACCCTTGTGCCTCTGATAACGCAGATCAAGGTTATCTGGTTAAAATATTTTGTTGGTTTTTTATGAGGTGCTGATATATTTTCCTCTCCTTGGTGAATAGCTAAATGTTACTTTCTGTATGCTTGGCAGGTTCATCCCATAAGCCAAAAATTGGCCTTATAGTTGGAATTATCGTTGGGTTAATAGTCGTGATTTTTCTTGGTGGTCTGCTTTTCTTCTGGTGTAAGAGTAGACGCAAGGGCTACAGACGAGAAGTTTTTGTAGACGTTGCAGGTTTAAGTTCTCATTCAGTTTGTGCTCTGCAATTATGCCATGCTCCTTTAACTGAAACATTGGCATTAATACGGACATGTTTGTAGTGTAAAGTCGTTTACCTTATGATCTGATTCATGCTTTCTATCTCAAGAATATCTAGTACTATAAACTCTGAGTTATTGAGTATGACATTTTCTTCCCCATTATAGATTGATATGTATGTGTGGAACATTGCTTACCCATCATTCATTATGTATATGCGATTCATTTCTTGCTAATTAGGTTCACATATTGGCCATGACAGTCAACAACATTCAGCTGTAGTAAAATTTGCCTCGCTGAATTTGAGGATGTAGATCATCGCATCTGGTTCAATAATGTAGTTTTTACTTGATAATCAGGTTTAGTTCTTCCAGTGTCTTTCTCTTCTATATGCTCAATGTGTTATGGTCGTACTTTTCCTTTTGGACTCCCTGTGTCTAATGTCACATGTTGAAATGTACCCTTTTTCATTCCTCTAAATCTCTCATGTCCAACAGCTACAGTTAAGATCCCACGTTTTTTGGTGGGTTGACAGGAGATTTGCAGAACGAATTTGTTTTGGTCATGCTTTAATTGTGAACACTAGTTAGGAGATAATATCTCACAGTAACAAACTTTTGGTAGAATATTCTTATTAAAACATTCAAGATCAATCTGAGCTTCAGTTTTCCCTGAAACTCCATTTCAAGTGTTTTTTCTTTTAAATATTGTATGGTCAGGTGAAGTTGATCGCCGAATTGCATTTGGTCAACTGAAAAGATTTGCTTGGAGAGAGCTACAGATAGCCACTGACAACTTTAGTGAGAGAAACGTTCTGGGACAGGGAGGCTTTGGAAAGGTTTATAAAGGTGTTCTCGCTGATAACACTAAAGTTGCTGTCAAGAGATTAACTGATTATGAAAGTCCTGGGGGAGATGCTGCTTTCCAGCGGGAAGTTGAGATGATAAGTGTAGCTGTCCATCGGAACCTGTTACGGCTGATTGGATTTTGTACTACTCCAACAGAACGTCTTCTAGTTTATCCCTTCATGCAGAACTTAAGTGTTGCCTATCGACTAAGAGGTATATAGCTACAATACACACGAGTCTTTCTGGTCTGCCAGGTGGGGGCAGAATAATTTATAAATCATTGTATATATTATATACTGCTCGCTAATTTGACGATTTGCTAATAACTTGAGATTTCCTGTCATAAATTACGTCCATAACAAACATTTGGGGGAATGAAACAAAGATCGAGGCAGTTGGATAAATGTTTGTTTTGTTGTTGACCAGGTCATCTTGCAAGTTTGCACCATTTAAAGTATTCACCTTTCTGTTTTTATGTTTCCAAGGCATAAGTATTATTGATTTACAGCATGTAGCAGCAATTATTTTATCTCATTTTCCTGTGATATCTTGACGACATGAATACTGACGCAGAACTAAAACCTGGAGAACCTGTTTTAGACTGGCCAACAAGAAAGCGAGTAGCTTTAGGAACAGCCCGTGGCCTAGAATATCTTCATGAGCATTGCAATCCTAAGATTATTCATCGGGATGTGAAGGCTGCAAATGTATTACTAGATGAAGATTTTGAGGCAGTTGTTGGTGACTTTGGTTTGGCAAAGTTAGTTGATGTTCGAAAAACTGATGTGACAACTCAAGTTCGCGGGACAATGGGCCACATAGCTCCTGAATACTTGTCCACTGGGAAATCTTCTGAAAGGACAGATGTTTTTGGTTATGGCATTATGCTTTTGGAGCTTGTTACTGGTCAACGGGCAATTGACTTTTCACGTTTGGAAGAGGAAGATGATGTGTTATTACTTGACCATGTGAGAATTTTGATATTTATGGTCTCCTTGTTTGCATCTATTTGTTTTTGTGTTTATTTCTTGTTTATTTAACACCTTTGGTAGTATTGCATGTCTTTGGGTGCGAGGGTGATGTCTATTTTTGCGATGATCTTGATAAAGTAACTATTGCGGTGAGCTGATAGAGTAAAACTATGTTCCCGCTGTTATGCTTCCCTAGATTTTCCATTCACTTTATACATACAGGCTTACACATATACACGTTTATGTCCGTGTTGGCGTTTAAAAATGGAAATGGGTAACAGGTTGCTCATTTTAAAGAATAATGTGTTATCAGCTTCCACTGTCTTCTGTTTTTGAAATTAATATGCCATTGCTTCTCTTGCATATGTTACAGGCTAGCAAGGCCATTTACACTTCATTAGTTGAGATTGTTGTAATTGACCCTTGCATGCTTGTGAATGTGGAAAAATAAACTGTAGTTTCATGGTACCTGCCCCATTTTAGCGAACTATACTTGCTTCTGATTACCTTTTACCTTGACGTGATAAGCAATTAAACAAGAAAACATTCAGGCTTGTCTGAAGAGACGTTTTGTCCTTTATCTTCACTGTGGCGTTTGTTCTTTCTTTCTTTTTTTTTTTTTAAAATGACAGTTAGGTATGTACCATTTTCAACTTTTACTTATTGTTACGTTCTATTTTTATGTGCTTTGCAGGTTAAGAAACTAGAAAGGGAAAAACGTCTAGATGATATTGTCGACTGCAATCTAAATAAAAATTACAACATACAAGAAGTTGAAATGATGATACAAGTTGCATTACTCTGCACCCAAGCTTCACCGGAGGACCGTCCAGCAATGTCAGAGGTTGTTAGAATGCTAGAAGGAGAAGGCCTGGCTGAAAGGTGGGAAGAATGGCAACATGTGGAGGTTACTCGGAGGCAGGAATATGAGAGATTGCAAAGAAGATTTGACTGGGGAGAAGATTCAGTTCATAACCAGGATGCCATTGAGTTGTCTGGTGGAAGATGAGGTGGTGAACTATAAATTTGAATCAGCCATATTTTGTGTTTTATAGTGTTTTTTTGACAGGTTAGCTTGGCGAGAGATGCAAAATTTTATTCCAACTGTAAACAAGAAAAAAGGGGAAACAAAAAAAACTGTAATATTTTATGTTGTGCAAATGATGCTTATTGAGATCTGTCTGTGCTGCTGTTGTATATAATTTTTGTCAGTAAACAATTGTATGAAAACGTGAAACTTTTAGTTGTAATGCACAGTTTAAAGCTCAAGAGTATGGGAGAGGATATCTGCTGTTTTGACTTTGGGCGTTGTTTCGCTTTGTCAGCTATCAGTCATACAAAATCCGTACTCCCTCCCGCCCCCCCTATTTGTGTGTTTAATTTATGCTTGTTCGTACTGATAAAATTTTTTTATTTTTATTTTTTGCCTGTTCGTGTCATAGGAAGATGATGGTCCATTCTAATTTCTAAAAGCTTCCGTTGAAATCATTCTTATTTCTTAGGTGTTGGGAGGCACTCTCACGGAGCTTAGTCTAAATTTACAAATTGCAACTTCCATTTTACCCATATCATCATGCCTCTGGGAGCGAGGCTAGCTACAGACTACAATGCATTTCTCATTTGTGAAATGAAATGGAGCAGACTCGTGCTCAGAAGCAACAACTTTTGCCCATTCTCGCAGCTTCTCTTTCATCCGTTCTACGTCCACCTTGCCTCTGTTCACCACTTCGCTGCATAAACTCAGCTCATCCTGCAAGTACAGAGGAGCCTGCTCCCTGCAATGGCGGTCCCACTCTTCAAAATTAACGCCACATTCTTTGTAATCCATCCCCGCCATCGCCAGGGCTTCTATCGACATTGCTTCCTCTGTTTCTGGTTGCGTGTTATAAACCCAAGACGATATGGTGTTTCTTGATGCTGGTTCTGTAATAAAGCGGCGTTAGCGTTTATATGGATAGACTAAGGCTTCTTAGGCATGTGAAGAAAATAAAACAGTTCACGGAAGCTGCAGTTGCAGAGTTTATATCGTTAAACCTGTGATCTCTCCTCATCTTTTTCCCCACTTCTCTTTGGATTTGTGATCACGTGGTGATATGTTCTTGATGATGCCGGGTAAACTTGCGTCAGTACTTGCGTCATTCCTTATCCTTCACGAGATATATCACTGAACCTTCATTGTTACATTTTTCACGTAATACTTTTGCCCTAAATGAGTCCTAATTTTAAACGTGACCAATTTGGAGGTAAAATCGTGAGCAACGAATTCCACGGTCCAAAATGTTGCAATGACACATATTGACCGGTCCGTTTGACTTGAGTTAATAAAAAAATGTCTGGCTTGAAGTTGAAAGCGTAGTACCAGAGAGAGGGCAAAAGTGCAATTTTAAGAGCGAAAAGGTTATTTCTTTAAATTTATTTGCGCGGATCATTATGTGACACAAATACAAGAACTCAAGAAGACAGATTGCATGTGAATCCAGCGCCACTTCTCATTAGAAGGTTTGATATTACAAGTTTGATCTGACCACTTCTGTTCGTAAAATTCCAAGTCTAACCCGGCACACCATCAAGATTAATAATAGGGAACTTTTCATTTAAGAACATGAGGTCCCATCTGGTATGAAGCATTAAAAATGAAGGATTGAGGTTGTGATTACAATTAAAAAATCATTAAAATAGTATTTAGCATGAGTAATTACTTATTACTATCTCCGGTTCTTAATATAAGACTTTATTTGACTTTTATTTTGGTCCTAAATAGAAGACCTCAATCTATTTTGTCTCTAGTATTTGTGTATTTTTTTTCAAGATAGTCCTTCTAATAATAATAGTTCTAACCAACACACTTGATTAGCAAGGATATTTTAGGAAAGACAACACTTATTTATTACAAATAACTAATTTAACTTTTTTCTTAATCCCCTCAAATTAGTCAACCATCTCTTATAATTAAGACTGGAGGTAGTATATGGGATTAGGCAAACCTATAGATGTGGGATTGGGGAATACCACTTCCCCCTATGGTATTCTCCAATCGCACATCCATGGGTTTGGCTAATCCCATATAACAAGTAATCTTTTATATTAAATATTCTTTTAATAAATTTTCTCAATCTTAATCCCAATCCCTCATTTTCAATGCTTCCTACCACATGCAACCTTAATATACTAATATTTACCGTAAAGGACCATAAAAATCATAATTATTTTGAAGGAATTAAATAGTTAACTGGCCATTATACCCTCATAATTTTTTTTTTGGTTCAGATTTTCTCCCACCGACGTTCGTATTGATTACCGCAAAAACATGCAGAAGCGTTCCAACTCGATTTTATTTGCGTATAGAAGATATAATTCTAATCATGTTCACGGGTTAATATGAACATCCTCCTCCTCCTCCCCACGTGTTAATATACGATACTCACAAATATCTCTTCTTTTCTTTTTTGACAAATTTGTTTATTTCTTTCCGGTAAGCAACTAGATTTCAAGATATGAATTTTGTGGCAACCAGGGCCAATCAGAATGCTAATTGTGGTGTTAGGATCATTTGTTTTTTTCATAAGCATATAATGATCAGTTAACTACATTTTCGTTGCTCAAAATAATTATGATTTTTATGATTATGCACAGTAAATATTTTTCCGCACAGAACCCTTCAATGAAAATTTTCCTTATAAGTCGCTTTACCGATTCTAGTTTTATAGCATCAAATAAAACTTATCATCAGTAATTTTTTTATCCCTTTCTTTTCGAGCTTTTATGTAAAACCTATACCGAAAATCTGTCTATGCTTACTACCTCATCATCTGCAAGAACAGGAAAAAAAATTAAGGAAAGTATAACGCGTGCAAAGGTCTAAAATAAATAAATAGATAAATATATCCTTGTGTGTATTTGTGCGCTCGCATCATTTAGACCACTAAATATGATTTGGAATTTTTTGAGGGGTTTGAAAGACTTCTTTATTAATGATAAATATTCACTAAATATTGAGCTTCTTCGAAATCCAAATAATAGACGTAATAGAAAACACTTTTTTTTGGGTGAAACAGAAAATGCTTTTGGAATTCACTGGGGTTCATCACGAGATGTAGATAAGGTTTTAGAGCTCATGGCCTTTTCTGCTTGATCATATGATGATAAGTAGCAAGTAGCCATGCATGCCTTCGTCTTCTGCTATGGCTTACGTACTTTTAATTTTACAAACCCCACACCAGCAATAGTGTTGTGGCCTGAACTGAGACAACCTATATATGTCTGGTCTGATCTAGATTGATCTTTTCTGGCCAGATAATCTAAATTATTATGATCCTTATAATTTATGCATTGCGGGAGACAGATTATATAATTGTGTATGGAGTCCGTATCTTATAATTATACTCATCCGCTATCTTTTTATGTTCACCTTTATATTGATATTTGTACACACGAAGAATCAATAATCTAATAATGTCTAGCTCGTGAAGTTGAACAATAATATTATATATGGAAATAATTTAATAATATCGACTATTGTTTTCACAATCAAAATCCAATTTCCTCAAACGATTGTCATCATCTGCTTAATGAACTATATACAAGCCAAAATAGAGGGAAGGGGCAATGGTCAGACAATATGTCCGAATAAGAAATCATATAAAAAAAGAGAAGAAGTGTGCATAGTCATTTTGCTGGCATTATGTGATCGTCCATGAGAAGAACAATCTCTCTGAGTCGGTGTTCAGCTTCCTGGTAATTATTTGAGGCAACAGCTTTAGCCCATCCGCGAATCTTAATTTTGATCCACTCCATGCCAAGTTCCGAACTCAAGTTAGCAGTGTGAATATTGTCTGCCTGATGAGCGCCAGAATTTCGCTCAATCTCCTGTGGTTTAGCCAGCAAGTGTGGTTGTGGATGTTCAAAGCTCCCATCCAACCCCTCATTACTGATTTCGCATTCTTCCTTGTTATGGCCTCCAGCCATAGCCAAAGCTTCCATTGACATCGCTGCAAATTCCTGCCTTGTAACTCGTACGTATCGCCAATGTATGTTCGACGCTTTCTTAATTATGATAAAACATGAAGTGCATAACTACTTATATATACAAACATATCGGGCAATGTTCTCTTTTAGACCGATCCAAGGTCAAGACTCAATAGGAACACGGTAAGGAAACCCCACAACATTGACTGTACTTATTGTACGTAACCATAAATGAATTTATTACAAAAAGTATCAGTATGCAAGGCTACATTGTCTTACCTAAGAAATGGGGTGCGCATGGGACATATGGATGATGGCAACTATACCGTTCACGAGCATGCAACGTTATCGGAGGAAAACGCGAGGACGTCAAATATTGACCGGAAATATTCTACGATACAATGTCATCAGACTGTGGCATACTATTCAAACATCGGTGACGCAACAGATTACGAGCTAGCTTCATTTTTGATAGTTTCCGCTCGAAACATAAAAGTTCACTTGACAAGGCACATATATTGTTATTTATGTTTTAATTTGCTTGAAAGTTGAAGAGAATATATATCCTGCAGGGCATGTTAATTTCCTATGTATCATCTGAAAAGCGAAATTGGGTCCCTTGTTTACTGAAACATGCCATGTATCAATTCGTCATAGTTAGCATCAATTCACCGTACGGCGTTCGCTACGTAATTCCTTATAAAAAAATTCAGTATAAATATCAATAATTCAATGTCTAGATCCATAATCTTGTGAACTCTTTGGATTCGGCCTATTTATTCATTCAATCTCTATAATCTCAATAATATAGTTAAAATACTTCAAACCAAGTTTCCATTGTTAAAAAATCTTTCAACAGCGTCATCGCTCGTAAAAGTCCACTAGATCGCTTTGAAAACATGTGCTACGCATAGCAAATGGTAAGGATGTGAGAATGACTGGCGGAAAAAAGTATTAGTGAGAGTGTGTAATTGACGATTCAGCATGCACGTGTAAGGGACTGGATTACATA